>NC_051177.1:111635291-111678734 GCF_013339695.2 Rhipicephalus sanguineus
AGACGATTCAGTATAAGTGAAAGCAACAAAGCTAATTTCATTTGGTACTAGCTGGTAACGAAGGTCAGGTGACCGTAGATATGGTGCGTGCGTTAGAACAAACGTGAACGATGCAGGGTAAAGAGTGTGTGTGTTTATAAAAAGTGTTTAACATTTAGACAGACAGAAAAACTTTGTTGGCTAGTGTGTTTGGACCCACCCGGGTCACTGGAACACCGCGCGCGCCCACGCCGCGTCTACATGACCATGCGCACCTTGTACTCGACTACGGGAGAGCAGAAAGCCGTACAAGGTCCTTCAGGATCCCCTGCGATGGCCTTAGCAGCCATGTGAAGGGTTACGTGGCCTTAGGAGAAACTTATCATCACAGGTGGTTAGATCAATAACAATTCAACATAACATTTGCGTGCTAGACATAGGTTTGCGAGAAAGAACAAAACACACATAAGTTTAGACGGACATAAATCAAGACATGAAATGACGCGGAAGCACCTCGTAACACTTCGCCTTTTTCACGGCGCCCGGCGCATGCGCTCTCCCCTAGAGGAAAGTCGCGAATGGCGAAACGTCTCCTCATCTCGGTGGCTTTGCTTCTGGCAATATCGTTCTCCCGGCCCCTTCCAAACCCCTACCAAAACGGCAGACGGCAGCACCGGAAAATGAAAAGAGGCAAATTCACGGAACCGAGCAATGCATTGCGTCGTAAGAGTCAGTCTCGTCCACGCTTTGTTCCAGCGCCACTCTCCAGAACCTCAAGAAAAAGCAAGGAAGATTGGTTGATTTCGTGTACAATTTGTGTCTAAACAACATAGAATTACACCTTTTTATTGCCTTTTGGGAGTATTTTCGCGGTTACTTGTCATGACTTTTATTTTGTGAAGCGGCTGTGATAGTTCTGTGAAGCGACTATGCAAGACTGGTATTTTGTATGACGAGGTTATCCAAGTATAAGGTGCACTAAACTACAAACACTGGACAAGAAGGCACAGAGAGGTTCGCTTTATTAAAGGAATTGTGGTCTTGATTACGTACATTTGCGCACTCAGCAAAGCACACATTCATCAGCCAGCGTATCTGTAAAGATAGATAAAGTTTAAAAAAAAAAAGATGGCTGATCCCTCCGTCATAGGAATCGGTATAACACGAACGTGAAACATGTCGTCACAGCAGTAGTTTATTGCTCATAGTGCATTGGTATATGAGAGCTTGTACAATGTCTATTGTTTTTGGCAAATATCTCACCATTTGATGCGGACGCACCCACGTTGACGCCTAGTGGCACATCTCCGTACCGAGGACTAACGCCTGTGATCGTGATTTAACTCTTGCGGTAGCGAAAGCTGTCAAGATATACCTGGACACCGCATATGATGAATCCCGCGCAAGTTTGGCATCAACAAGCACATAGTAACACTAGGCTTGTGCGAATAGTAAATTTTAGGTTCGAAGCGAAGTCGAAGCGAATAGTGATTTTGGTCGAATAATTTCGAATCGAATTCGAATAGTGTATATATCACATAGTATAAAGAAAAACGAGCATATTTGTCATGACTCAACCAACCTGCGCAACGTTTTTTTTTTTTTTTAATTGTAACAAGGCATGTGCAAATGTCATTCTTTTTGGTTCAAAGAAAGTGGAAGCAACTTTGAATAGTAGCAGGATTTGGCTTTCGGTAGAATGCAAGTGATAACCTGTAAAATATGTTACGTTTTGAAATTTATTATACTTAGAGCATATAAGCCGATAAAACAAGTTTTTAAATTTAGAAATGTGAATCGGTGCGAGGGAAATATGATCATTAACCTTGGAGTGGGGCTTCGCGGCAGTGCGGATTTTCTGGAAAGGTGTATTCACGGTATAGCATTTATTTATTGCAGTGAAACCACCTTTACAGGAGCTTACAAACGGACAGTGCGGATTTTTTTTTTTTTTTGGAAAGGTGTATTCACGGTATAGCACTTCTTCCCTGCAGTGAAACCACCTTTACAGGGGGGGGGTTACAAGCGGACTAATATACACCTATTCGTTCATTTCGAATACTTCGAAATTTTCAATAATTTAAATTCGAATCGAAGCGAATTCGATACCGTATTATTCGTTCGAATATTCGAAGTGCTCGAATATTCGCACAAGCCTAGTAAACACTGATACTCCATATGCACTCCTTAAAAGCGTCGTGAAACGCGAGAAGAAACGCGACGAGCGTCGTGTCTTCCCTCTAGCCTGGCCGTTAATTCTCACATGGCGAGCGGTGAACGAGGTGCGACAGCCAAGTGAGCGTCGGAGAGTTATTTTTCGATATGGACGAACGCTATGAGCAAGGCTTGGGCTAAAGCCGCCACCTCGCGATGGGTTAAAGCGTGGACGAAATTACGCTTCTCCTATTGGAAACGCTCCGAATGGGACGGTCGTAGCAACGGCGCGTTGCCGGAGCTAACCGCGGCGGTGGCAACGAAGTTTTTTTGTTTCGTTTTTTTTTTTTAGCCTGGTGCCACACATCTCACCGCCCATAGAGGGGACCCTCATAGCATCCATCCATCCCAGAGCACTGTGACAGGAAAATAGCTCAGTGGTTTGTTAAACGCCCGCCAGCCATCGTCGCGAACCTAGAGGTCGTGGGTTCGAGTCCTCTCAACGGAGCTTTTGTTGTAGTTTTCTTTTTCCTTGCCATCTGATGGCATTCATTTTGAGAACGTATTTCCGCAACGGAAATACGTCATGAAAGTCTTGGTGATCCGAGGCATAAACAACACTTTCGTGTTAAAATGCATATCGACCGGAGGCGAACGCCACTCAGTGAACGTCGTTCCCGGGTTGGCCGTCTCCAACGCAGCGGTTGCGACAGCATCATCTGGTGATGTGGAAGGTAATGGAGTTTCTGATTTTATGTGATGGGATGTGCGGGCACTGATGTCACGGCGGTATCTAATTAAAACAGTAAAAATAGGACAAGGAGCGTCCAATCAGAAGTGCCGAAAAGCTGCTCTGAAACCTCAGTTTTGGTGGCCAAAAAAAATGTCATTCGCATTAATACTCAAAATTGCGCACATGATTTTCAAACCGTTTCACTTTCTGCCCTTTGCAGTGTCGTGGGATGTACAGGTCGGTCCCACTGTTAAAGGGGAACAAGTGCGTTCAGGGCATGTCAGGATATCGCTCTCTTGCAACAGTAACAGTGGCTTAGATTTTCATAAGACCTACTGGTGGTTGACAGTTCCGACTCCCTTTGACAGACCAGTACCTTGAAACAAACACGTTTCCACATCCACTTGAATGAGGGGGCCAGCAAAATGAAGGGGGCTCATTCGAGTGTTCCCTTTAACAGTGGACCGACCTGTACTCCCTCAGCTGCTGCGCGCAGGTACTGTATCCTAAAAGCGCAAGTCTCTTTAAAGACATATTTGGTGCAACAGGGTGGCTACTTGGGCTGGTTGGTACTGCATTCTAAAGGAAAAATACGTTCTTTGTGCGCAAAACGTTTCAGAAAACGTGCGCTCTGTCCTATCATCTTCTTTTCTGAAACGTTTTGCGCACAAAGAACGTATTTTTCCTTTAGAACATATTTGGTGTTACGTAAATAGTATTGCGTCAAGAAATTCGACGCTTCACCTTTCTTCTGCAGCGCTTGTAAAAGAGAGAACTTACCGCGTTGTTCCATCGTCATGTACTCCGATAACACAAGGCGTGCCCACCCACTCGAGGTAGATATGGCCCAACGCCCTGCGAGAGTATCGTCCCCGTGGAAATGAAACGACCGCAACCTCCACAAAGGCTTTATCTCCTTGCAAGCAATTTAGCGGGGCCTTCGTATTACCGTACTTCGCCGCGTTGATAGCGTGTCGCTAAAGCACCATCTCGGCAGTTGACCGGACATTACTCCTTATTCCGCTTAAGCAGGCTCGTAGCCAGGGGAGAGGGGGGGGGGCTAGCCCCTCCCCTTCCCCCCGAAATTTGTGGTGAAGTAGGTGTATTTACCAAAAATAATAATAAAAATAGGTGTTTTCTCAAAGAGTCAAGGTTTTCAGCAAGTGCCCCCACCTCCCCAAAAAAAATCCCTGGCTACCGGCCTACGCTTAAGCCACTACTCCGCTCCGACTCCTCCAACCCTCTCCCGTAGCCTCCTGAGGTGATGCTCTCTGAAGTCCTTTATCCCCTTGGACAGGGCCATCTTCAGATCACGAATGCTCGCGAGCTCTTAGCGCTCTGAATGGAATCATATTTTCGTGGGAGCAACTAGCGCGGTCCTGTAACATAGCTGCAACCGCAGTCTCTTCTAATCGCGGGGACCTAATCGCTCGCAGAACTGGCCAACGTTCACAGCTATTTCCACTCTCGGGCAGTGGTCGCGAGTGTCCCGTTCCCGGGCCGGGAATGTTGAAGCCGAGATAAACTGGAGTCGCGGGCCGCTCCACCATCCTACGAGATACGTAGCTAATGGTGATTTCTGCCACCTCTGCTCGGTCCTCCCCATCTGTCCTCGCTCCCTCCACAAAACGACGCTCCTTTACACACGAGGTGTGTTATCTGAAACCCGCCTGTCCCATCGCGAGCGTGCTTTCTCCTCTCTTCTCTCGCGCACTTCTGGCGACGATGTAACCCTTTTGTGCAACGCTGTGGCGTCTGAGCGGCGGCGCTGAATAAATGATAACTGTCAGGGAGAGGCCGGCCCCGCATAAACGGTCGCGCGCGCGTGCGTGCCGCGGGCGTCGCGCGCTCCTGTCGTTTTTCTCGGCGCCTTGCAGTGTAAACAGATCGTTCTTTCTCCTAGTCTCTGTTTTTACGCTGTCACGTCCGCCCGTGAAAAGAGAGTGCGTGGTTTTCTCCCTCCCAAATGTGGTAAAAAAAATGTCATCACCTTTCGTAAGCGGCCTTACATCCTCCCTGTTTTTCGCCTCTGACAGAAAAAACGTTGACACAGCATTGCTTTCCTCCTAGTACCCTGATGGGACACATCGGCCAGCTCGAAATAACTATATATCGGCCTCGTTGTTTTAGTATTTGGGCTCGTATCCAAAACATACCTCGAGTACAAATTTGCTCGCACTGACTGATACTTATGAAATCTGAATGCATTCCAAGATTAGCCATTCACTTAAAGAGTGGCTGTGGCTTTATTTTATTCGGTACAGCCATATACAATCAAATAAGCGACTAAAAGGGTTAAAGAAAAGATTACTTGAATCTCTACATGGCCGTGAATACTCGCGCTGGCCAATTCTCTCAGGAACAGGACTGAAGAGCGAAAGAAGAAGATGGTTATCGCTTTGAAGTCTTCTTATTCAAATGCATTAGGGGCTGTGTGATTTTTATAAAGCACCTTCACGCGTTCAAACGCTGAGTATGGAGGGCATAAGGGACATTCTCTATGTAATATGCAACACACAAGATTTTAAACGAAGCTTTCTTTGCCTACCCACTCTGAAGGTGGGATGGTCGGTAGGCGAACAAATTCGTGGAAATGTACAATATGTGCCGTATGCAAGTGCTAGAGTACGAGCTTGCGTAACCCTTGGATGTCTAATGGCAGCGTAATTTGAGAGAACGGATCTCGGTTTTGCAGAACGAAAAAAATAATGAATTTTAAAATAAAGTACCCAAATTTATATATGGATGCCTTGCACTGACGTCACTGAAAGAGCCACGTTGGAGCACCCACCTGGCGGGACGCGAACTTTGTGATCTCACGTTACTATCGCATGCTGGTTCTTTCGCTGTTCATGCACAGAGGCCCAATAACGCTTCAACGACGTCATTATCACACTGATGTAGGTTAATCGCCGCGTAATTATACTGCACTGACGTCATCTACGACGCCATCTTGGAGCCATGCTGTGCGTCCATGACGTCACGTGCAACCTATCTATAGATATCTCTGAGTTGCGTCGGACTTCACATTCTTCAGTGAAATCGCTCGGTATATGCCACTAGGCGTGTGCCCATTCTTAACCGATCTTCCAGACTGGGTAGGTGCCACTGCGACAAAGGAGGTCGACGTCGCATATAGCCAGCAGGTGCATTGTACTATGTGCCTGTGCGTGCATCTGCCATCACCGTCCTTCCACCTATACAAGAATTGCACGTCACCTTCGTTCTCATGGTATGCGTCTCCCAAGGTGCATCCACCCGACTGATTTGGTATTTACACTGGCCACACCTCGAGATGTCAGCAACGGAGCGCATAAGCGTAAGAATTGCGCAATACGTATTATGACCTTCGCTGTAGAGAAACATAAACATCGTATGCGACTGCACGTTTCCTAAGGCTAAAGTAAACAATCGCACTCATCGCCGTTTATTGTACGTCATTTGATTAACGCCTTTACTAAGGCTGCGTACACAAAGATATCGCTCACATAGCTTCCGTTTGGCATAACTTTTGTTTACGTTGGATGTTGATAGGGGGCTCACATGAGAGTATTCTACAAGCGGTATATGAGCTTATTGTAATGGGCAGGGACATAAGATCCTGAGGTACGCAGAGTACGTGCGTCTCCCAAGTTTGTTTTTTTACTCGCTGGAGACGCTGTAACGGCGTTCATGGGAAAAAACGTGCAAGCTAGAAGACAAAAAATATTCTAGAAAATTTGGTCGGTAGAGATAATAGAACGATTCTAATTATTTCTTTTTCCTTCATGCTCTTCCTCATCGGTCCGAGTCGGGCTTCACCCGCCGTGTCGCCAAGGTCTAGCAAAACAAAAATTTGGTCAACTGGCACAAAGTTCGTAAATTTTGCAGGATTCGTGCGCAGTAGCGAAAGGCCCTGATCGCGCTTTTTCGAACACAATCCTATAAGGGAGCAATATCACTAATGCGCAACCGTTCCAAGAAATTTAGCAGCGTACTGCACCAGACGTAAGTGTAAGCCTATCATTGCTGACATCTGATTTCTACACTTTTAATTTTGTTCCACTTAGGACTGTGCTACCGGTAAACTTTGTCATAACTCTTTCTGCTTACATAGAAACGGCGTTGCTCGAAAAGTCGTGAAATATACAAAATTGTGTTTCATTTGCTGCGAGCTTTCACGTTTCTTTTTTTAATTGGCAGCAATGACCGTCTGCAAATAATTGTCCAGCTGGCAATTCTAATACACAGTTCCGCATATTTTAACCTACTATGCGGACGTTCTTCAACAAACCTGTAACTGGAAACATGTTTACGCGTATCGGGCATCACCCAACGCGCTTTAATCTTGCTTCGCCTTCCTTAACGTTCAGGTGGCGCAGCGCGAAGCAAGACAGAGGGACACGGAAAAGACGAGGATGAGCGCTCTCTGCAAACTGGTCTGCCCGACAATGAGGGAAGTCCGAAACAGCATAACGTGGTCTTAGGTTTAGAGCCGCTTTTGCGACCGTGTCAACTTTATTCCCGCCGTTTCTCTCCCGTGCACGCCACTCGTTAGTCAGTCCCTCATTCGTTCAGTCTCGTTGAATGGTGTCCCTTCAACTGATCGTTTCCTTATGCTGGCTCAAAGATTACTGACAGTTTTACAGTCGTGAACATTGGGTCATAAGAAACACATAGAACCGAGCCGATGTAATCTTAGTTTTTAAACTGTATGCTGTTAGCTAAACACATGGCATCTGTCCAGGACAATTATCTTAGCGACGCATATTGATACCAAGCTGGTTCGCAGTCATATACATTAAGGCGTTGAAGTAAGTACATGTTGAAATGTAGAGCATTGTATGAAATTGGATAATTTGGTAGAAGTTTGTGGACGCAAAACCAAAAGAAAGTACTGCGACCAAACAAATAGCCCTAACATATGTACCGAGCAGTTCTTCGTCGCCACATTGGATGGCGCTCTTAGCAACGAAGAAGTCAGGTCTTTTCACGAAGGAAAGTACATCGACAAAATAAAGGTTTAAAAGAAAATACGTTTAGGCCTACACAAGGAAGCCCTGTTCACAATTGTGAACAAGATTTATTGTGAGCAAAGCTTTTGTATGCAAGCCGAAACGTTGCTTCTCGTAAACTTTCATTTGGTCTGTGTACTTTTTTTTCTTTGGGTTTCCGTCGAACTGTCGATTTCGGCCGGCTCTTTTGTTGGACGCTTCAACCACTATATGTCATGTAGTCGCGACGATGCTGTTTTCCTTCGTGCCATTTCTTGCGGACTTGAGAGAGGCTAAACGACTTCAATAACTGTGCCCTTTCTTTTTGCTTTTTTTGCTGTTGTTCGAAATAAGGCTAAAAGAGGAATAAATGAGCCACTTTCGTCCGCTAGCAACGTTGCTTTCCGGGTACGTTTCTCGACAAAGTTTTCTCATCTGCTAAGGAGAAAGAGAGAGAAGCAAGGAGAGACAGGAAACAACGGAATAAATTAGGCGTGTTACGCCCAATAAGCCCAGCGTCGCTATGTTCGTTTCCTCTTGGACGAGGTTAGTGGCAAGAGAACGTAGAGTAAAGAGAGAGAGTGGGAAAAAGAAAAGCCGGTTGTGTACACATCAACGTCTTTATTTAATGGCGGTGTTGAGGTCATTAGGGGTGGACGTAGGAACCAACACATCAAAAGAAAAAAGGCGCGTTTGTCATGACGCAAGCTCGTAATGCACCAATAACCAGGGAAGGCCATTAGGCGCAACTCCAAAACACGGTAACCATAAAATAGAGGCAACGCAATAGGAACTAGCAACGCGGGTGTTTCCAGGAGTTCTATGAAGTGCGCATAGAACAGAACTAAATATATACGCTCCCGTTTTCAGTGTGTGCAAAGCTACATACACTGCGGTTTAGGTGGGAAAATGAGAGCACACTAAGTGGGACTTTTTCTGAAAATCTCATCGCTTGCTTTGGCTCTGCCTCGGTACTCAATATATTACGAACAACGTGCCTTGGAATGTAAAACATAAGCTCCGGCTATGTTTCAGACCGTTGCATGTACTGATGTGATAACGAACAAATATGTCAGACTTTTTTTTTCTTTAATATCTGTTGCATCTACAGTTGTATATAGGTTCTCCGCATTTGTAACAGAAAATTCGCTCCACACGAAGACCTAATTGTGCCTGTGGAAACTCACTCGCCACCCTCACCGAAAAGCGCTTTGCGACCAAATGGGAGCTTGGTACTACATTTATTTCTCCCATATCACTTGAAACGTCTTTTAACGCGAAATTATTTTGTTACGGGGTCCACTAAGAATTTTAGATGTCATATCCGTGACGGAAATGACGTCGGCAAGAGAGCTCATAGGCATTTCTGCTATGTCGAGTGAGAAAAGTATACCGTCGAAAACAAGGAAAAGAAGGAACATTACATCAAAGTAATGAAAACGCTCTAAAGTCCACTCTAAGGAAGATAATTGAATAGATGACGCAGCAGGAGCGTTTCAGGCTACCTTGTCTGGAACGAACATTATAATGGGCTTTCTTAAGAGCACTGCTTTTTTTTTTATGTAAGAAAGATTTTGCCTCCAACTTCCCAAGTGTCCTTATTGCATATATTGCCAGTGCAAGGGGGGTTTATTGACGACGTCTGGTACCGCTACACCAGTAGTTTCTCAACCCCGTTGGCAGGTTCTTAAACAACATGTTTGGCCGATGGAATGCAACTTTTTTATAATGCTTTCTTGGTAAAAAAGCTTTAATATATGTCTTCTATATAAAATTGGTTTCCATTACGGTAGTCAGGGCCACTGTTATTTTGGTTCTAAACGACACACAGTGCATGTTAACTACCAGAAAAGTTTTAAACCCTGTATCTATGCAATTCTTTTTGAAAATATTCCTTCAAGCAACAAGAAAAAAATATATTTGTAATACAATTGCGCATTTTTGTACCAAATTCAGCATGTTGTTAACAGATGAAAATAAAGAAATGCCTCAATAATTACAGCTAGTTTGCTTCAAGAATGGCAAAGTTACAGGCAGTAATATCTGAACACAAGATCGATCGTGTACAAACTAAATATTCACTTTATGAACAAATTGGAACTTAGCCTTCAATGGAGATTCCCGACAATTATTTAATTGCTTAAAGTAAAAAGTGTAATTCCAAATTTGCCATACAGGAAGAGCAATTAGTTTGCTTTCGATAGAGGTATCGGGCTGCTTTTCAAACGCGGCACCACATGCTGTAAATTGTGTCTTAAAGGGGTACTGACAAAAAATTTCGCGGCCGAGATAGCCTGCGGGATCGATTCCCGTGAACATGCGTATATCATCTGCAAAATATCAACAACGAATATAGCTTGGAAGGTATTTTAAATGAATTTTGAAGTTTGCGTGAGTGGCCGACACCCTCGCGCTATTGACACCCTCAAAGGTGACCGTCGGGCACCCCCCAACTTCCCTCACGTGACCACGCTGTTATGATGACGTCATAGCCACTATTTTTTTTTATTTTTTTTTGCCGCGTTCGCTACAGCAGTCTACTTCTCGGCGGCTGCTAGCGAACCACGCAGAAGTGCGTCGCAGTTCTGTGTGCTGGCGTGGTCGAGCGCTTACCCGCTAGGTGGTGATAGTTGCACCCGGAGGCTTGTCCTTTTTGAAGGCGACACTGACACTGTTCGGTAATGAGGAGCCTGTAATTAATTATCTGTCGCGCGCTGCGGCAAACGACGTGCCGTGCTGTGACTAACAGGCCCCCAGCAGCACATTGCAGCAAAAAGCGCGAGGCCAATATTTTTGTGTCAATACCCCTTTAATGTTGACCAAAATGAAGATTTTTCTTATGTTTGCGATTTTTTACGCAAGATTTACAACTTTCGGTGGGCCAAAAATATTTTAAGGCGAGATATATCGTCTGTAGAGCAAGTATTAATTACTCAGATGTTGAAACATAGCGCTATATTGCAGGCGCAAAAATGCAAACACAGGACATCATGGCAACATTTCTGGAGGAGTGTAAGGCAGAAAAAATTGCAGTAATAGTGTGCTTCGAGCACCTAAAACAAATGTCTTTGCTTAGCAGGTAAAGCAAACTTGGTGTTGTCACGAGAAACGATACTTTCAGAATAAACCTTATGACGAACATCACTCGGAGAGTATTCTGCAAAATTCAAAAGGCTTCCACGTGAACAAAATTTTTTTTCGAAAATATTCTAGTATTTCTCTTCTTTCATTGGAGTAAACCAGTACAATTTTTTCTACAAACCATTTCAGATGTTTGCCAAAATAGCGGACACATTTGGCATGGAATGACCCGTAACGATTTAACACGATCTGGCACGTTGCGATACTGAATCCTTGGATTCTTACGTCACATAGTATGTGAAACTCGATTTTTCATTGCCTCTTGCCATTTCGGCGGCAACAATTATACATATTAAATCAGTGTCCGTTTCCACAAAGTATAGCAGAAGTAAGTCCTTAAGAAAACGGCTCCGTGCGGCCACACATTTAACCAGTCTAATACCAGGAATTAACATGACGTTATTTTATCTTATCAAAGTAAACTTTCCGAAAGATCGAGGACGATGTGTATCAAAACGTAAAAGATGGGTCACGGAAGGATAGATAGGTTATCGAGGATAACGCTTATGATGCTGTTGTGGGACAAGTTTATTGAATATGCAGCAAATTGACGGCCCATAGGTCTTGGCAGCGCCGAAGGCAGTGGTTTGTTCTATTTTTTAACATTTATTTTAATCAGCCAAATAATACGCGCATAAAATTCTGTTGGTGGCGAAAAAGACAAATTACCTGTAGACTGCATAGGTCTCATTACACTATATTTTTCCAGTTTGCTATCGTTTCTGTTGTTTTTTTTTCAATAAGCTTGGCTAACGTTAGCTGGGATTTGCAATTTGCACAATAGAAACAGGCATGAATTTTTTGTTGGTGTTGTTGTTTTTCTTTAGCAGCATTCAGGAAGTAATAACACCCTACTTACTCCGTATTTCTGGCGTCTCAATTTCTTCCGCGCAAGCGGGTAGCGTAGGCGTACTTGGTGTCCGTTTCTTTACCCTATACGTGTTTAAAAACTCATCTATAAGCAGCAACTTTCTAGGCCGCATTTCTTTCGACGCTGACGCTGCTCACAACTCATGTAGAGGAGAAAACCTCCGCATACTAAAGCAAGAAAACGACGTCTTCATACGAAGAGTCAAAACAAGGCCATAAACTCGGAGGCATTCCCTACTTTTTTCGCAAGAAAAACACGCACGCAGATATCCTTAGGCTTCCTGGACGGCGGGGGCGGGGAGCAGGAAACATACAGCGGTCATGATTCGGGGCACAGACCCCGATTTTGCTATCTTCATCGAACAGACGCGCTTCCCTTTTTTCGTTTTCCTCGTTGATATTGATACGTTGTATGTATTGCTTATCTGTTCACTCTGTTTTTTCTTTTCATTTCTTTTTTTCACCATAGGCCCTCGGGAGTCCACACCCTGCCGCCCTTTCCGATTGGAATCGTGGCTACCATTCGACTCCGTCCCATACGTGATACTCTCTGTTCACCTCATTTCCTATTCTTCTCTGCAAATCTTAAGCTTTTTCTCTTCCTTTCGAGTTTCTTTTTCTATTTTTATTTTCACCCAACGAAATGGGTGAACTGGGATGGAAATCGAGCGGGCAAGAGACGATGCGGCTTCTTAGTTACACCTCACGGTCCCAATACCGCATCCCTATTTATGTCTTTCTTTTCTGTTATTTTCAGGATGTTTCTTACCAACCGGCAGCCTCGATCGCCGGTAGCTTTCCTCCCCCTCCCCCCCCCCCCCGTTCGGTACATGCGTGCCCCCGGACACACCGGTCAGTCAGCTCCATTGCAATCATCTTGGATTTTTTTTTTTATCTTTTACATCCTGTACTCAGATCCCTCTTTCCGAGTTTTCGTTTTCGCCAGTTCCCGTCCCACCCGGTGCTGCCATGAGGATGCTCTTTTGCTTCCTTTTTTTTCTACGGGACGACATTTCGTTGCTAGGCCTACTTTTATTCTCCTTTCTTTTTCTTTCGGGATGGCAGCAGCGGCCAGCGTCCTTCTCCTATACGTGCCCCCTCGCTGTATACAGAAAGAGGTGTTTCCGTATTCGGCTCACGTCGAACGGTCGGTTTACCGTTCGCCGCGCCGCCCGCTCGGGGTTCCGGCGAAGGGTCCGGCACCCGGCAGCGTCCCTCTCGTCGTTCCCAATCAGGAGTCCCGAGGCATGGCGCCGTGTGATGCTGGCAGCCATGGCGTATGCGATGCGATGCGCGCTCGACGACTCGGATGCCTTCCTCCCGGACCATCACTGGCAGAGCTAAGGAGGTAGAGGTGCAAAACCCTCGGGGAGCCATCATCTTTCAGCTGCGAAGAACACTGAGGTGGAAGCGGAAGAGGCGAAAACCGCCATCTTGGCTGTTTTACGCGACGCCTTGTTGACCGTCTGAACCTCTTACAGGGGGCAACGTTTCTAGGGCAGGTTTCGCGTGAGACCGTAAATGTGGCATATATGGTTTTGCACCCTTCCACCACTGCTGTAAATCCGCCTTCAATATTGGCATTTCTCTTTAACATGATCAAATAACATGTGTCCGCACAGCAGGAGAAAAGCTATAGGATACCACCCAGCACAACATAGCTAGGGAGCCTCATGTAGGTTCCCTATAGCGCTCATGTACTGCTCCGTCCTGTGGACTCCTTATACATATCTTACACATACCTCAGTCTATGAGGAGGCGGAGCAGTTTGTGTTGTCGCGGCTGTGCTGCGGCTCCGTAAAGAACTTATAGTTCGGTAGCGTTGAGTGTGAGTTGCGATGGGGAGGCCACGCGTGTTCGCGACTCCCGAAGAGCAGCTAGCTTACGAAGCGCAACGGCGCGAACTCAGACGACAGTACCATCGACGGCGGCGCAGGACGAACACCACCTGAGATCACCCGAGAGCAGTGGCAGGCCAGGCGGGAAGACGCGTGTCGCCGATCGGAGAACGCAGCGAAGTGACGCAAGTACCATGCCACCAAACTGAAAGACTTTAAAGAAACGTATGCGAAATTCAACACAGACTTCCTGGATCAACATCTCGGATTTAGTTGCGGTGCTTGCGATAGACTGTTGTTTCGCTACGTGACAGCGATTAGAAGCGTTCATACGGACGCCGCTAAGCGTAAGCGCAATAGACCGTGACCAAGGCATCTCTCTCTATGCTTTAAAAGCCAGATTCGCTCGCACTCGTGGCGTTGGACATTCGTTCCTAAGGCCATCAGGGTGTCCGTCTCATGCACAAAGCCGTTGTCGGTAAGATATCCTCGTTGTGCCTCTCATGAATGTGATGGGATGCGTTGCATCAAGTCGACGGTCGCCCCGGAATTGTGTATGACAGCCGTGTGGAATCGCGGGAGGGTGGCGCTGCGATATACGTGACCGAAAAAGCACGCGTGTGACCGTAGGTCCTGGAGTCCCAGGATGAAGATGTTAGTGCGTGTGGGGACGTGTTTCGTACATACGGAGGAAGTTGTCGTAGTATCTGCCGTGTATATATCGCCGAGTGCATCTGAGTGCGATAGTGAAGTGTTCACGTCTACTCACTTTACAGGGGTCAGTAGCGGTGACGCTGTCCAATGGTCATTGTTGGACATATTCATGTACATGTGTCGGGACCAAAGAAGGAGTGGTTTACGTGTTTCGTCTTGAGACATTTAGCTTGTCATGCCACATCAATTCGGCTACACCGATCATCCAGCGGCATGTAAGCGTAGATTTCACATTGTCAAAGAATGTCTCTGCAGTTGCGAGAACAGAGAGAGAGAAAGAGAAAGGTAAAGTGAAGAGGGAAGTCGACCAGACGAAATATCTGGTTGGTTACCCTGTACTTGGGAAAGGGAGAAGGGTGAGAAAGGACGAAGGACGAAAACAGAGTATAACAATACGATGAAGTCGTCACAATAGCACTGTCCAAAGGCAACACACCAGCATAATCGGTTAATTCTCAAAACGAGTCTTTCAGTCCGGTTCCTCTAAGAAACCGCAGCAACGCCCGCTTAGCGGTATAGCGATCAGTATATATCGTAGCAAACACGAAGTCATTCTAACCGTCGTTACTAAGTGACAATGAGTGATGCAACAAAGTCTTTGCCGCAGGTTATCTTACCACGATATTTACAGCTCCGCTCACCATCTACTTTAGCGGAGCGGAATTCCCTCGATTTTTCGGCACTCACATTTCAACCCATAATGTGTCATGATAACGTGCGTATGTGCAGCGAGGCCATCGGATTTCCACACAGGAGGCACAAAAAGGACTAAGATTTAAGCGCAACGTTTGCGTATGCCTGTCCTTGGGCTCGTATATTAACGAAGCTTGTCCTAAATAACAAAGTTTGTTCCTTCCTGCTGACTGTCTTCCTTAGTTTTCAGCGCTTATTAGAAATTATTTGAACTTGCTCTTGGGCTAGTTGGTAACTCGTCATATTGAAGAAACTTGGCGCAGCTTGTCATTCCCTTATTCACGCACGCATTCACACACGCAAGCACGCAAAAACACGCCATCTTCATAGAGACAGAGCGCTGTGTGCGAGCTGTGCTCTTGCGTTCTTGCGTGTGTGAATGTGCGCGTGAATTGGGGAATGCCAAGTAGCGCCCTGTTTCTTCAATATTCAAAAGTATGTATCCTTTCCAAGTCACCCAGTTCTTTTCTTACTATCGTTCGCTCTCTCGTGGACCTGATGAAGGAATGTAGTTCGAAACTCATGACAGTGATAGCTACAATCGCAACACAGTCGGACTTTCTTTTTTTTTTACGGAACCGAAGTGAGTTTCTCAAAGGACAGGCCTTAAACTTAGGGGGGGGGGGGCTATGCGTGACTAGGCCTCTACAGAAGAATTTAAACGAGGGGCTGGGAGGTCCATTCGAGCAAAAGTGAACCGTACTTTCTTTGAACAAATGGATACATGGTGAGAAAAGCGTCAGCACAAACCATGCCTATTTATCTAGTGAGCTACAGCGATAGTAAATATCTCGTGCGGTCTTCGGGAACCATAAAGCCCTTTTTTCCCCTCTGGTGTTTTTCTATCGCATATAACTGCTTAGTTTTTCTGGTGAAACTGTGATTTCAATAATATTATTTGAAGCAAAATTGGAAAGCAAGCATCTTCATAGAGGCAGCCACCCAAAATCCAATGTGCACAGAGAATCTAATATAAAACAAAAGATGAAGTTCTAAAGAAAATCCAGCAAAAAAAAATGTTAGGGGACGCTTGATTTTCGACTCAAGAGTAAAATGCAATAGCGTAATCGGGTCCCGTTCGGATCGCCTTCTCAATCGCTAGCCTATAGTTTTGCTCCTCGGTGGACACCTGAACCGTACCGCGAGGAATGGGAGATCTGTGCGAGTTACAGTGGCCGTTTAAAACTATTCTGGAATCCCTGCTGCAATTGCACTTGCAAAGAGCCCGCTACGTCGTAATTCTTCTTTTTGCGGAATGGCGAAGTACCCACTACGCGTCCGCAAGGCAACGCGCATACCGGCGCAACTGCTCACTTTGTTGATGCTTTGTAGTGGGTGGGCCTTTAAATCACCCACTCGTAGCGCAATTCAGATGTCCTGATGCCTGGCGCGATTCTACTCTTCTGCCACGCAAGACTACATGCGTTAGGGAGACTCCTCGCGCTAGATGATATTCATATAGGTTTTTTTTTTTTTTTCAGAGTAAGTTTCAAGCAATGGCGTGGCCCTGTGGTAGAACACACCCTTGCCACGCAGGAAGACTGAGTTCAATTCGAACTGAAATCGAATACTTTTTATTATTATTATTCATTTATTTGCATCTATCTCGAATTTTCGCTCACGGACGACGCCGATTTCTCGCTCACATCCAATGACGCCGATACCGGAATTTCTGCTAAACGAGCTCTTAACAGCTATCGCGTTAACACGCACTGTACAGCCACACTGTTTTCTGCAGATACTACGAGCAGCGTGGTCAAAAATTCGGGTAGCGCATAAAAATAGAAAAGTTTAAGAGTGCGTACATATGTGTAGCGCATTTTAACACAATGGTCTAGCACATGGCTACAGCGCACACATGGCGAATCTAGCACGGTTGTTGCTGCTGTCCCCCTCCTGCTCTTCCTCAATATCGATGTGACGACCGTTGACATGGTGACCGTGGTGGTAGTAACAGCACATTGGTAAAAAAATAAAACGGATATGAGAGAAACTACTTCAACAGCCGCGGAGCGTGACTAAATCGAAATACGCAACCAGCCATAACTGGCCTCTCACAATGTGCAGCTGCGTATCTCTTATGGCGGTATCAACGCACACCTTTTTGGCCGGTACGCGTGAATTCCCAAACCCGGCCGCGCATTTGTAATATGCAGAGCGCTCAACGCATGGCAACGGCCGCGGCGCGCTATTGGCTGCGTGCACACAGGGACGCCGTCGCGGACTTCCGCCTAGCAACGGCCGCCTCGCCCTCGCCGACGCGACGATGCACTCTCGTTCTTGGGGTGCCTTTCGCGGGAATTTTAAACGGTGAACGTGCGCCTCCGGGGCCCGTGGAATTTTCGTCGCCGCCTGTGCTTTCGCCCTTGTTGTATTTTCGCAATGTTGGGAAGCAGCCCCCCACTTCGGGGCAGCTTTAATTGGGAGACCCCGCGGCCAAAAGGAGGAAGAAGGAAGAAGGGCAACTCGAGGGGGACGCGTTTTCGGGGTTGCAACCGCAGCGGCCCGCAGTTTGGAGGCGACGACGCGTACGGCAAGAGCGGAGAACGTCCTTGACATCGTCGTTTTACGACCTACACCAACACCCCGTGAAAGAACAGTGAAAGCCACAGGGACCGTAACCCAAAACACAGGGAAGGCCTTTTCTCCCTCTCTCTTCAAGTCTGTTGCACGTGCGGGGTGCAGAGAAAACTCTTTTGGACTGTGCTTGTTGTTTCTGTATTTCTATTCTCCTTTTCATTTTCCCTCTCTACGAGAGCACTGTAAATAGTGAACAAATAAAGCAGTCTTCGTGAAGCGTTCAAACAGAGCGGACGTCTTGATTTTGTGTCGTCCAACCTAAAGAAAGTTTTTGCCTGCTCTCGCGCTGACCGAAGACGCCGCCGTCGCCGTAGGATTCGACTGTGCTTTGTGCGTTTTGCTTTGTTAGAGTGTGCGTTTGTTTTCTTTTATTATTTTTTTTTCGCGGCTGTTCTTTCCAACGCATATCACAGCCCTGCAACGCCGGTGTTGTACGGCTATGACCACGGAAAACAGCGCATGTGAGACGTCGGCGCGCCGCGCGATCGAATGCGTTAAAGACAATGAGAGTTCGTCGCCGGACGTTGACGTGCTTCGGGCGAACATCAGTGATGCAGAAGACGCCTGCAGCTGGGTACAAGATTACGGCTTGAAAACGAGCACATCGTGGGTTGTGGACTTCGTCAAGTCAACAGCAAGGTGTGAAAGGTAATACAAAAATTATGTTTCATAACTTCAAAAATAACTTGCAACATCTTCTGTGATGATTTAACTTCTTGTTTTGGGGATAATGTCCAATGATGAGCCGTCTCAATTAAGTTGTATTATGTGTGCACTTGGCCCCCTTTATACGTGGCGTAAGCGGTTGGCAAAACAAAATCGAAAATTGCCGCAGCCACATAAGTAATTGTGTTCTAGTTATTTTCCTATCTTATGGCGCAGGTACCATAGGATGGGAAAATAATCAGAGCAATCAGAACGCAATGTGAACCAGAGCTACATTATGGCTGGATCTCACGAAAGTATTCCACAAACCTGCACATTTGGCCATACTCACTTAGGTCACCAACTTAAACCTGGGAGAAAGATCATACAATTACAACCGATACTTCCTAACGAATAGGAATGTTACCTTCAACATGGGGGAACTCGAGTCTGAGGGGAGGAGCATGGACAGTTTAGTTACACCTCAGGGCTCCATGATATCGCTCATGCTCTTAATCTCATTATGACAGGATTGTCAGAAAAACGTGAAGACATCGAAGGAATCAATTGCTCCGTATACACGGATGATGTTGCCATATGGATCTCGCAAGGCAGTGATGGGTAAATAGAACAGAAATTACAGGAAGTGGTAGATGAAGTGGAAGTCTACCTCACAGGCACTAGGCTTGAATTTTCACCAGAGAAATCAGAACTCCTTTACAGACCCATACTTAACCAGCAGGTGGCCCGGAGATACAGACTTGCACGAAAAACGTGGGGGGAATCCCCATCATTGAACAAAATATAGGGTCCTTGTACTCAAAATTGAGTCGAAGGGAAATAACATCAATACTCTTATAAAAATAGTGACTAAGGTCACTAAGGCAACTGGCTGATCAGGAAAATCACATACAAGTATCGCGGAATGAAGGAGGATAGCATTCTTAGGCTTAAATGGAACAAGACAGAAAAGGACAAAATCAATATGTTCGTAAGGAAAGCTTTTAAGCAGGCCCTAGGCTTGCCCGAAAGCACCAGGATAGAGAGATTAACGCATCTGGGCATACATAACACCTTAGAAGGATTGACTGAAGCTCAGTTGGAAAGAATTGACAGCACCGCGACTGACAGAATATAGATAAATTACAAGCAACAACCAGCAAGGACCCAAGGTTGCATCGGCCAGAGATTGGGAGCCAGATTGACATTGCCAATTTACTAAAAAAGAAATACACACAAAATTCAATTAAGGCAGTAGAACGAGCACAGCTAATACGACCTAATTGAGACTGCTCAAGTGCACATACTACGACCTAATTGAGACAGCTCATCATTGGACATTATCGCCAATTAAATCACCACAGAAGATGCTGCAAGTTATTTTTGTAGTTATGAAACACCATTTTTGTATTACCTTTCACACCTTGCTGTTGACTTCACGAAATCTACAACCCACGATCTGTTTGTCTTCAAGCCGTAACCTTCTACACAGCTGCAGGCGTCTTGTTCATCAGTGACGTTCGCCCGAACCACGTCAACGTCAGGCGATGAACTGTCATTGTCTTCAACGCATTCGATCGCGCGGCGCGCCGACGTCTCACATGCGCTGTTTTCCGTGGTCATAGCCGTACAACACCGGCGTTGCAGGGCTCTGCGAAATGCGTTGGCAAGAACAGCCGCGAAAAAAAATAATAAATAAAAAAACACAAGGCACACTCAAACCCACGGCGATCACGTCTTGCGACAACGCGAGATCACAAAAAAACACTGGCGACAACACATATATTCACGTGAAAGCGTGTTCAGCGTTAAAAAAATAAACAAACGCAATCAGTCCAACACAACAACGATTATGTCTTGCGACAACGCGAGGGCTCAAAAGACACAGCAGACAGCACAGATATTCAAGGGCGAGCGTGTTCACTGTTAAAAAAAGAAAAAAAGAAACGCACAGTAGAACACAACGGCCGATCGCGTCTTGCTGCAGCGCCAAGACAGTGGCGACAACACAAATGTTCATGGGCGAACGTGTTGACCGTTATAACAAAACAAAATGCACAAAGCACAGTCGAACCCTACGGCGACGACGGCGTCTTCGGTCAACGCGAGAGCAGTAGTTAGCAGTTCACAAGCGGCGACGAAAATTCCACGGGGCCCGGCGGCCGCGTTCACCGTTTAAAATTCCCGCGAAAGGCACCCCGAGAAGGAGAGCGGCGTCGTCTCGTCGTGGCAGCCGTTGCTAGGCGGAAGTCCGGAGCGGCGTCCCTGTGTGCGCGCAGCCAATAGCGCGCCGCGGCCGTTGCCATGCGTTGAGCGCTCTGCATATTACAAATGCGCAACCCGGCCGCGCTTTCAGTCTCTGGGTTCTTCTCCTCGCCCTCACCGAGCTTACTCTCAAACACTCTCAAACTGTGCGAAGAACACGCAGTCGCTAGAGTGGTGTCGCCATCTCTCGTGAACAGTGCCAACCTATTCACCGTCGCACCTTTCGGAAACGCGGAGAGAGGTCGCTGGCGTCACCGACGCCTTCCTCGCACGCGTTAAATGGCGGCAATTTTCAAATGGCAATACACAACGGCGTGGACGAATGAAAGTACTAGCAAGAAGGCACAACGTGACGAAAGTTAAGCTGCAAATAGTCGGCCTAACATGTGACCATGCCGTGGTAAACATTATTGTTTTCCGCAAAGCCTCACATCCGCTCACAGCACGCTCTGCGGAAAAGACCAATGCTCATGTAATGTGGCGCAGCACCACCAACAAGACAGGTTGCGCCATTTCGTTAGGATTCATTGTAAGGTATGAAACAGCACTAGAACAAACACGGACAACCACGCTGATGTCGTGCCCTTTTCACGTTCTCCGTGTTTGTTCTTTACGCCATACGACTGACCGCAACAGCATGTTGCAACGAACACGATAAATGTAGTACTTAATAAGAAAAAAATTCAGGAGTCCTAGCTCTATCAGCAAAATAGGGGCAAGCGAAGCTTTCCATGTGTGGGCCTTACGGGAGGGGGGTATCACTTCTCTTTCTTTCCTTATTTCTTTCTTTCCTTCTTACTTTCTTTCTTTCGTTCTTTCTGTCACATTGCCCGGTCCTCCCTCCTAACTGTTCCCTTCTTCAATGTTAGCAGTTTGTCCGTCACCCACGTGCTTAGCAGCGCAACACTTGAGTTGCTACAGGCAACAACGACGGTCATGCGTTCATGCCCAGGCAACAACGAAATGTGACAACGTGAAATGGCAAGTCGCCTCGATAACCTCGATGAAAGATCACATTGGCATATCAGAGACGCGTGATCGCCGACAAGATCAAGAATGAGAGAGCATCAGTTACTGAAGAATGGCGCATACGAATACGCGCGTTACCGGCGCTCCTTCGAGAGCCGCAGTTCATTCCGCTCGCGGGCGTCGCGGTTTTTCTTTTTTTTTTTTTTTTTGCGGTCACACCTACAACGCAAAGGACACTTGGGAGGTAACACAAGCTTCGCTTGAATACTCTGCGTTATGTAGACAAATTTATGCAGGTATATCTGGAGGGCATTCGCAGAACGCACGCACACAAGTGTGCATAAGAGAGTGAACGCAAGAAACCGAGATGATAATTATCTTTGTGCGACAAAAGCATTCCCCGAACGGTGCAATTTATAGCGTAAGCCTTTAACACATTTATCGCATATATGGGTGCGTAAAAGGTGTTCGGCTGCGCCGTGCCTAGCAGCCACGCGCTGCAGAAATAAGAGCAAGTTGAATCATATATTTTTTTTTCTTTTTACTTTTTACAGACTGATTGCGCCGTTAAATTGAAGGGCAGCGGCAATGGAAAACATGAAACCTACCATAACCTTTAGTTTCAATCGCTGCATAATCCTCTTGTCAGATATCTCTGCGCGCACCGGCTGCTCAGAATCATTATAATAGTATTCAACTACGCCTTCTCTCGTCTTACGTGACATTTAATTGAAGCTCGGTGTCGTGTGCAATGAAATATTTGAGATACGCGAAGGTAACGTCATTACCACGGGTCAAAGAAACACTCATAAGGGTGTATCGGAAAACAAAGACACCGTGCCGAGTTCGCAAATTACAATGTAATGCGTTGAGCCCACGTTTTTCAGGAGAGAAGTATTATGGCGGAGGCCTTTGAGACACAAGGAGGGAGCACGAGAAGACTAACACAGTGCTCGATTGGCAACTATGGATGCATTATTGATTGAGGGAAAAACTACGGAGCTGGCTTCAAAGATAGCACGCTTGCGAGTGCGGGCTGCGTGGCGCAATGATTCCTCCAAGTTTGTATTGTTAATAATATCTGGGATTTTTACGTCCCAAAACCACGATATGATTATGAGAGACGCCGTAGGGGAGGGCTCCGGAAATTTCGACCATCTGGTGTTCTTTAACGTGCACCTAAATCTAAGTACACGGGCCTCTACCATTTCGCCTCCATCGAAATGCGACCGCCGCGGCCGGGATCGAACCGGCGACCTTCGGGTCAGCAGCCGAGCACCGTAACCGCTATACCACCGCGGCGGACCAAGTTTGTATTGTTCACCCTGTTGTTTGTCAATCAAGGGGCAACGAGTCGCTTTAATGTACGAAGCCTAATTAAGCTACCGAAACAGCCAATAAAAAAGGGGATTACGCGGATGAAACGCACTTATTGTAATCTATGTGTGAAAAGCAGTATTATTGAAGAGTTTATATAATAAAGTCTACACAACAATCACGGCGATGCGCAAACTTGCGTCTACTCTCATCTTGTGCAAGTCGTAATGTCTCGCAATGTTTATATATTCTTCCGTCACAATGTTCACAACATGATTTAATTATCCCGCAATTTCGAATGCGTATGCATTTCTACGTCGAGTGAATGAGAAAACTGTGTGTACGTCTTTCACGTAAGAATATGATAGCCGTAAATAAATAAGCAAACCAAAAAACATGGTTGATCCCTCCGTCATAGGAATCGGAATAACAGGAAAGTGAAACGTTCCCTTATAGAAGTAAATGAATGTTTAATGTGCATTGATATAAGAGAGTTTTCACAATGTTTATTGATGTCTGGCAGCTATAGCACCGTTTAACGTGGATGCACCCACTTCGATGCTTGGTGGTACATCTCCATGCCGACGACTAACGTCCATGTTCAATGATTAAACAAAACCCTTGTGGTAGCTGTAGTAGTTACCGGTGAAATCGTAATCAGAGAACGAGTTGTGATAGCCGGAAGAGCGTCGCATATTGGACGCAGACCTTCGTGGCCATGCCGCTGCATGTTAAAATGTGATTGAACACCATAGTATACGGCCGAACTAGAGGGAAACGAAAAACGCGTCGTTCTGCCCCCCGGCCGCAATTTTTCTCGGGGCGAGCACGCGAGCGGGGAACGCGGTGTTACAGCCAGGTGAGGTAGGCGCGCGTCGCAGAGCTATTTTTGGTTTGATTAGCGTAACGCTGTGAGCGCGGCCGACGCTTTTACGAAGCTTGCGTTGAGGTCACCACCTCGCGGTGTGTTAAGGCATTGACAAAATTGCGCTTCTATTGAAAACGCGCCGAATGGGACTACGCGTTGCAGGTACTAATCGCGCGAGCCACAGTAATGATGAATTACTTTACTTTGCCGCTCCCAGAGGGCAATACCACCCCGCCGACCGGGAGAGTGGTAGATATAAAAGGCGCGTTTGTACAGTCTCTAGAGTCTGTGACCATGGCGCAGTTTCCGTGGGGTGACCAGTGCTTTTTATGTCGCAAACCAGAAACCATTGAGCATGTCTTTCTGGAATGCTGGGACGGGGTGTTCTTCTGGGACGTCCTGCAAAGGACACTAAAGAAAGATTTCCCATTGGACGCACAGGGCATAAGGTATTTGATGATTGAAAATGATGATGGATTTCCCTATGATATTACAATGTTATTGGCGCTTTATAGCATTTGGAGGTCCCGAATGGCTGTACGTAACGCTGACGTTGATGCTCGGCGAGCCATAGAATACTTTTGTGAAGCGCTGACTTCGTTTCTGGAATTGCAAAAAATGCAAAAGGATGTACCCGACTGGATACCTCGCATGGAATTACTGTTGCACATGAAACAATTGTAGACAGAATGTTCTCTCTTCTCACTGTTGAAAACTGAAGCCCTGCAATAAAAAAAAAGAAAAAAAAGACCATGGCGCAGTGGATAGCACGCCCGGCATCTGTTGTTGCGGACCGAGCCGTCGTGGGTTCGATATACCCGTTGACGGAACTTTTTTTCTTTGCCATCTGATCGTGTACATTTTTTCGACGTCATTTCCGTGACGGAAATACGTCACTGAAATCTTGGTGGACCCCGGCATAAAACACTTTCGTGTTAATAAATTTTCTTGGTGGGGCTTCGTTTGAATACGGGTCCTCAAGCTTCCAAGGCGAGTGTCTCAATTATTGGGCATCACACCCTTGTTTTTTTTTTTCGTTGTTAATTCGAAAGCCATAGACACTCGTCAAAGGGGAAATTTGCCGTCGGCGTCGGCGTGAACATGAGTGACGAGCGAAATCATCATCACGTAATGACGTCATAAATTGCCAAATGTTATGATTTCATCGTGACGACCCATAACGTGACGCCACATGATGAAGTCATCACATGGCAACATCGTTCGGTCAAAGGTGGGATGATCACGGAGGCAGTGCATAACCATGTGACGTGCAGAAAGCTTGCAATGCCTCCGATCCTGGAGGCAATGCAAAACCACTTTAGGTGCAGAAAGCATTCGGAGGGAGCTAGGGGATGATCAATACATCGACTGAAAACAACAAAATGGCTCAAAGCTTGCACTAAGCCTCGCAAACCTCGATACACAGCGAGGCTGATCGGTCTCATGCTTATTTATTGCTGTATCTATGCAGAACTTGGCTGTAGCCAGGTTGCACTTGGCTTGAACTTGGCTGTAGCGAGGTTGAACTTCTCTAAACTTGGCTGTAGCGAGGTCGAACTTGGCTTGAACTTGGCTGTAGGTGGCAAGACGCTCTCGGATTGACTACTGCTGGAGGTGGCGTCATCGGAGGCGGAGTACGAACAAGTGGTACAATATACCACGTGATTGTTTTGGCGGGAACGGGTCACATGACCAGTGGCGCCACTTTTGGCGGGAATGTGTCACATGACCAGTGATGATGATTCCTTGGACCGTGACCAGCTAGATTATGCTAGGTTGTTTCTACGCTCTGTCAGCGCCTCCTCTCTTTTTCAGTGCCTGGGCGAACGCTCTCCTCGGGCCGTCGAGCGCGCGCTCCGCGTCCGCTCGTCGCTGCCGCGTGGTGGCGCTGTGCAAGTAGACTGTAAGTAGACTGTAAGTAGCTCACGGGAAGACGACAAATGAGGCGGTGAAGGGTGATATGGGATGGACAGGCTTTGAAGTGAGGGAAGCTCAGAGCAAAATGAGATTCGAAGAGAGGCTGAGGAAAATGCAGAAGAGTAGATGGGCAGAGAGGGTTTTCAGGTATTTGTATAGAAAAAGCGTTGACACGCAGTGGAGAAAAAGAACTAGGAGGCTCACCAGTAAATATACGGCTGGCAGTGCGGGCGATATGGCAACAAGGAGCATTAAGCGGAAGGTCAGAGAGGCGGAGAAGACTTATTGGATGACAGCGATGGAAAAGAAGCCGGCTCTGAGTAACTACCGAAAAGGAAAAAACGAAATAAGGAGGGAAAGGTTTTATGATAATTCAAGGGGAAGCGCTTTACTGTTTGAGGCAAGGTCGGGCTGCCTGAGAACGCGTAGTTATAAAGCGAGATTCAGTAACGAAGAAGAACAATGTACATGCTGCGGGGGAACTAAGGAAACGATGGAACATGTACTGATTGAATGTGGCGATATTCACCCAGGTATACGTGTGGGCACGAGTCTACATGAAGCCTTGGGTTTTAGGGACAACAATGGAAAGCTGAACACGCCCGCGATAGAAATAAGTAAGAGACGGTTAGAGTATTGGTGGCAGAAAAGTAGAGATAAAGTACAAAAATAAATAATTGGGGAAAAAAAGGTTATTCTGCCTTAAGAGGCAGAGAGATGGACTGTGAATTTATATTTTTTGTTATAATAACATAGATTTAATCAATGTAGATAAGGCATTAGGACAACATGAAACAAGGAAGTTTTTCTTTCTTTTTTTTTTCTTTTTTTATCCTTCGAGCCTGGTGGCAGACATGTCACCGCCCCGTTATAAAGGGGACTCATAGCATCCATCCATCCACGGGAAGCTGGCGCTGTACGGCCGCGCGTATCACGAAGCTCACGAATTCGTGTTTGCATGCGAGTTTAATTGCATTTGTGCTTCTTGCAGGCTTTCACAGGTATAGGGGATGGAAAGAAACGCGAACGTAGCGGCGTGCTGTTGTCATCGCGCTCTAACCGTGGTGGCAGTAAAAAGATGCTAGATGGTCTTTGATTGTGTCATGGATGACGTCGTCTTTTCATCAATCATGCAGGCTATAACCACTTGAAAATAAATTCGAAACAGCAAAGAACAGCAGATGCCGCATGTTCGAGTGTCTTTCCATCCCCGCTGTACGTATTCCGCAGGCAGTCAGGCCGTGCTGCCGGTTCGATACTTGCACTCGAGTTTGATAGTATTCGCGTTTTATTGTCTATTTCAGGCTATTTAAACCTCCCCAATGCCTTAGTATGTCATACTGTTTGGTTCCACTCTGCGAATGGAACTGAAAGAAATCACGATTGTCTTTCTTTTATTTCCCTTTATTGATATAGAAAAAAATCTCACAGGGTCTCTTATGCATTAATCTAAGATGACTGAAAGGCGAATGCCATCTTCTTCTTTTTCTTCCAGTCCATGTATTGAACATTTCCTGCCTCCCTCCGAGATATTTCTGCGCCTAACGTGGTTTTATTACAGCCTCAAGGATCGGAGGCAGTGCAAGCTTTCTGCACATCAGCGGAGGCATGCACTGCCTCCATTTTGACCAAACGAAGATGTAATATGAGGACGTCACGTTATGTGACGCCACGATGATGTCACAAAATTTTATGATCTGTGACGTCATCAAGTAATTATTTTTTGCATCACTCGTGCTGACGCCGCCGACGGTCAATTTTCGCGTTTGATGAGGTATAAGGCTTTCACCTTAATACACTGTTAGGCTGTCGTTCCATGAAATTCCAGCTGCTGCTGGTGTTCGGTAGAGGTGGCATGCAGTAATTAGGCGGATAATTGGTCTCCTAATACATCTTCCGACTACACTAGAATATGCAGCCGTCGTTTACGACGCGAAGATTTCATAGAATATAAGAAGCGGTGGCTTACGGAGGATGCAGTAGCGTCACACTTTGCAGATTACCCTTCACGTTTGCAGCCCAAGGTAACTACTGAACCAAGCATGGCAAGTATCCCTAAACGTTATCGTGTTGCGTCCGAACAGTCAACGAATATATGTAGTACCAGTATAGCAACGCTGCCTCGCAATCGATGCTACACCAGTAGACGGTAGCACGCATCGGGGAACTTTAAGCGCCCGAGCTTTCAGTATTAGCTCTTGGCAAATGCTGCTTTCGAAAATCGACTTTCAGGCAGTCAAAAACCGACTCTCAGTCAAGCGAACGTAACGGTGACAAAACAATTTTCCGCACATCACTGGCATGCGCTCTCTGGTATCGAGCTGGCAGACGACGCGCGGGTGTCTCGATCAAATAGCCGCGAAAGACACATGCCTTCGAAATTGGCTGGTTGCCCAGAACGACAAGTTCTTCATGATTCTCATTTACACGTTTTCATTATACTTTAAACAACGCGAATACAGCCGAAAACTGAACCATATAGCAGCCTCGAATGCAGCCACGGCATTCGTTTCCGCGAGCGACGACACGACGGCGGGTCTACTACGGTGGCGGCGCCTAGCGGCTACAAGCCGCACTAACACCAACGGTCGGTTCCCATTGGTCTCCGCTCCTTCGCCCAGGCACAGAAAAATAGAGGAGGCGCTGGCTATGTCTTAGCGCAGAGAGGTTCGAGTGAAACCACAGACAGTCACAGACACGACACGGATGACCAAACTCCAGCGACGGAAACTCATGCTGAAACCAAGTGTTCGCTCCTTTCATATATCTACGGGCACGTCGTCGTTGGCGTAGGCCTTCCATAGCTTCGGGGTCTTCTCGCAGCCGCCGTTGCCTCTCCCGTTACCTAGTATTCTCTCGCTGTACGTACTCGGAGTCTTCGGCTCGCGCCGCCGTCGCTTCGCAGCAATTTGTTGTTGGGCTAACTGTTGCCTTGTCCATTTTTAATGGACCAGTGGTGCGTAGTGGGATTTACCCAATTTCTGTGGCACATACTCGACTCGTTTATGATGATGATAGTTTTTAGATTTGTCAGACAACGAACTGTTTGCTGAACAGTTTCGTGGTTAAAAGAGATGGCTTTCGCCTTCGAGTCGTCGAATGCAAAAGCTTTGTTAGCTTGTGAGCTTTGTTTCGGCTAGGCCCACGCTTGTAAAATAGGAACATATCTTAACCGTATGAATGTTTGGTACCCTCAGCGCAACTTAAATGTAATAGAAGAACGCTTTCTGTGAAAGCTTTCTCTGTGGAAGCCACGTAGAAATTCGTGGTAGTGGTAGTTTCTGTGGAAGCCACGTAGAAATTCGTGGTAATGGTATAAAAGCCATCTGCAGGACAACATGTAAAGCTGGCACCGAGGATTATACACATCCGAAAAATTCAAACTTCGTAAAAATTTGGTGACAAACACGTGTTTAACGGGTCGCGGAACGCACTGCCTCGATGCCGTTCGAGACGCTGACGAGCGCCAGAAAGAAGATGAAAAACTACGTTTAGGGAAGGTTACAGTCTACAACAAAACTCTACGCTTATGCATGACTTGGAAAACTCTAAAAAAAATCTGCGTTTTTCTTTTTCTTTTTTTTTAACCTGATTCTCTACACCACTCACAAGGAATGCTTAAAGGGGAACTCCGGGGATTTTTCCATATTCACTGATTTCAATTAAACTATCAGCATATCTTCTCTTCGGTAACCTGATCATATGTGACAGATTATACAACCGTAAGTCGTTTAGTTTTTTAGAAACGAATTTTAAAATTGATAGCCAATGCCGGCATCACGCCTCTTAACGCGGGTCACCCTGTGTATGTGACGTAATGTGCCTACTCTTTCCGACCTCGCCTCACCCAGCAGACGGTTGCAGAGTGCGCTTTCTTCTACGAGGCGGCGACGACGCGAGAAAAGTTCGGCTTTGTTAGCTGCATAGCGTCTTAGTCGTCATTGACATCGGGTCTTACAGTAAGCACGCACAATATTGAGCAACGAGGAGATCGATGCAGGTCACGTGAGCTACTTCACGCGCCGGTGGGTAGAAATCAAAAAGTGATGCCCCCGCGCCCATATAGTAGCTGCAATCATCGCTGAACTCGTCACTGGTAAGTTGAGACGGGCTGGCACAGCTTGATTCCGTGTCGAATGACATCGCCAGCTTCCTTTTCGCGTGATACAAGAAGCGCGTGTGCTATGTTTACACCCTGGCCAGCCGTGGCAGCGTGTAGCGCGCTTCGTGAAGTCATCGCATACCCAGCACGGAGCATCTGAGCTCCCTGTTTCGGTTTCGACTCATCGTATATTGCTTATTTAAAATTATATAGTCTCTCAGCAAAATGAACCACCCTTGCTGTTACATGTTTGAAAACGGCATATGGTCGAAAATGCACCGGAGTTCCCCTTTAACACCAAATGAGGCGGGTGTGTAACGCGAGACAACCGAAGCAGCGATGTCGTGAGGACGAAGTTGATGCATCATGCTTGTAGCAGAATGAAAGGTGCGGTAGAATAAAAATAGAAGGTGTATGCGCCGAGAAATAATACACTTATCTTGCTAAATGTAAGGAAATGTGAATAGTTGAACTATAAGCTTTGTAACAAAAGTTTACTAGCGACCTTGAGTCATGTGCACGGCCTTCAACAGCTAAATAAGTGTGAGGTATTGCGCTGTAACTTAAGTGAATATAAAGTTTAGCCTTTGTTGAAAACGTAGGTGGCATGACGTTTCCGAATATAAGGGATAGCTTACAGCTCTCCCATCGTGCAATACTTAGTACTTTTGGCTGTCCCTGATTATTCCAAACACACATAAAGACAGTCTGCAGAAATACACAACACATTCAGAGCTCACTTCGAGCGTCGTTTCGCGAGGAGGAGGATACAACTTTATTGACGCCGTGAAATAGGTCACGTGAGGGGGGGGGGGGGGATGGGTTCAGGGAAGAGGAAGCCGATGGGTCCTCGGGCCACTCTAGGTGGCCGAAAGTCCTTGCGCTCGGCGACCCCCATGGCCCAGCACACTATCCGGAGTTAGTCGTCCGGTCGTGAGCTGCGCAAATCAGCCTCCCATCGCTCCTGTCTCTCAGCCCCCGCCAAGGGGGCATTTGTCTTGCTAAGACAATGACGATATACGTGATTAAAGTCGGCTCGCGCGCTCGAGCAGACACAACAATGAGGTAAGGCGTCACCCTGATAAATTTGGGAATTGATGAAGTGGCATATCAAAGTGCCCGTTTGGCTGGTGGTTAGATCATGCGGGAATTGCTGTAATGTAAAGTAATTTCATGATAGGTGAGTAGGCATTCCCGCGCGCTGCGAAAGGAAGGCAGACCGTCCACTGCCCGGTTGACGAGAGCTCTGGCTTGCTCATGGGCGGTTGTATTCCCGGGATGTCCACACTGCGCTGGAACCCACAAAATAGTGATTATTCGTTTAGGGGGTGGAACGAATTTTAGGATACGGTAGACAGGTGCATGAATTCGACGCATAGCAAAGTTACGAATGGCCGTTTTTGAGTCTGAGAGTATATACTCCGCCTGGGTGTGAGCAATAGCTAAAGCGATTGCAGCTTCTTCCGCCTCGATTGGTTGAGCGACTCGGTCGAAAGTGGCGCAACTAAGTAGCTTGTGGGCATTATCTGAGACCGCCACTGCGAAGGCAGGACGATGGGAGTATTCTGCGGCATCTACATAAGCGACCGGGGTTCAAGATGCGTAGCGCTTATGAAGCGACCTAGCCCTGGCTATTCTCCGGTCGTGATTATGGGTTGGATGGGTATTTTTGGGTAATGGCGGGATGTAGAGACAGTGTCGCTAACGCTTCGGGGGGTAAATTCGAGGGGGTGGTGCAGCCTATGAGGTTGATTTTGAGGCGCAGAAGGAGCAGCCTTCCTGTTTCGGACTGGGAAAGACGAGTAAATCGCAGTTGGACGACGATGATTTCGAGCCCAGGTTTCTTTAGTTCGGCGACGGACGAAGTTGAAGCCCGAGGTTGCGGATGGGTTGCACACCCCAGCACCGAAAGATGAAATCTCGCAAGCACTTAAGGCTATGAATCCTAGATCGGCACCTGATGGCATCCTCAAAGCCTTTTACGTGCGTTTTTTTCCACATTCTTGTGGATATCCCGACTGACGGGGTGAATATTTTTATCACCGCAGGAAGGAAGCCGCTGTCGTTCAGGGATAGTCGAGTAGTTCCGTCGTTCAAAAAGGGTGGGGAAAGGTCTAAGCCCAAGTCCTTAACATGGCCCTGCAACGCTTTTCCAAGTAATCATCCACTGACTTGATTGAAGGTGTTTATTGGCTCACGCATCGACTGCCGTCAAACTTTTAGACTCTGTCAAGTAAGAGCGGAGTTGGAGGGATTTGCCGCGCGCTTTAAGCTCTTTCTGTCTCCTTTCGTACCAGCGAGCGCGCTGACAGCTACGCAGTGAGGGAATGACAAAGGAGCAAGAAGCTACATCCGTTCGTCAACGCGCGTCATCGACTTGAGGACTTCCTTGTTTGTCCGTTTGTTTGTTTGCTTGCTTGCTTGCTTGCTTGCTTGCTTGCTTGCTTGCTTTCTTGCTTGCTTTCATCGCGCGTCTTACATTGTGATCGCGGGCGCGACGGAGTAATTCTGTACTGTGTGTAATTCTAGCACAACAGAGTGCAGCGCGGGCCCGTTACGGCATCCCGCGGCGGCCGCAATAACAATGCACAAAGTCCCCGCCAACAGCCGGGGACTTTGTGTCTATGACGCGGTCATTTTCGATTCTGGCATCAATTGTCGAGAGAAGAGCGAGCGATTTCTCGCTGTATTTGATCATTATTTGTAAATTCCAGGCTCCGTGCTGAGCTATAATGCTGGGCTCACATGTTCTCAGGAGCCTCGACAACTGATCGGCAGCGTTTTCCGACGATGCTCAACAAGCATTGGGGACCCCTTGAACACATACTATAAACTCGTGGCAGCACCGCTAGTACTGCGGCTGAGACCCCTGCTGAGCAAGTTAGTGTTACCCCTCCAGTCACGTGCTGTCCCCTGGCCACTCGTCTTTCGCAGCGCTGACGCTGATCAGGGACCTCTTTTATTATGCTAAAGAAAAAATACATCATCTCCCCCTACGGGCAACCATGGCGGGATGCGAAAGCATCGCGGGGGGTGCGCATCGAGTTTCCGTTTCTCTTATGTGACTCATGAGACGGTGCTTGTCGAGGCGTTTGAATTACCGCTTGCCGACGCTGACGTTTACGTTCGGCTTCCCGAGCTTTCCTCTGCTCCGCGGCGGTGGCGCTGCCGCTACAACTAGCGCCGACGTTGACGTTGTTCATGGCGTTTCGCGCACCGTTGCACAGAGAGAGAATGACGGAAGCACAGCGAACGCGCGCTTTTGCAGCCTCGCAGCTTCGAGATTCGCTTGCCGGCGTTCCCGTTTACGTTCAGCTTCGCGAGCGTCCATAGCGCCCTTGCCAAGTAGAGTGCAACGCTTGCCGGCGTTGCCGTTTACGAGGGTGCATAGCGCCGTTGCGAAGGAGAGTGCACGCTTGCCGGCAAGCCATTTACGTTTAGCTTCGCAGGCATCCGTAGCGCCATTGCGAAGGAGAGTGCAACGGGAGCGAGCGCACAGCTGTGGCGGATGGAGAGAAACGGGAGAGGAGAACGAAGTGGAGGCAACGCTCGCGCCACCTCCTCGCGCGAGCGCTGGGAGGAGGTGGCGTGAGCGCAGTATGGGTGCGGACGCCGCAGAACGGACACTGCCCCGAGCATAAGATGCTTTCGCATCTAAAAGGAGTTTCAGGAACTGTCGTGTCCCTCGATCAAGCGAAGGCGTTCGACAGCGTCGAGCGGCGTTACTTGTTTGCATTAGTGAGGAATTACGGGTTACCTTAAGGGAGCGTTAAATGCTTTGAGCTGCTATTTGAAGGTACCACGAGTCATCTCTACATAAACGGCAGGAAGGGGAAGATGGAAGCTTATGGTGAAAAAATCCGTAAACACGGGTGGGTGCTCGTACCGACGTTTCGACAAGTTAATTTGTCAACAAGTCCAGAAGAGTGCTTTTTGAACGAAGAAACAGCGCTAGAACAAGGACGAAGACGAGAGGAGACAAACATGGCGCTGACTAACAACCATATTTTATTGCGTTTGCTTGCTTTCTATTGCGACCTTGCTTTCTAATGTTGCTGAGCAAATGATGGGAACATTAATATCACCAAGAAACAAAAAAAAAAAGAAGAGGACGCCCATAGAAGTACTGTGGTGATACCATACGTTCATAAAGTGTCGCACAACCTAAAGGAAGTGGCGCAAAAATCTGGAGTTAAGATAGTCTTCAGCGCCCGTCATAAGCTATCCAGCCTCTGCAAGAGGATTAATGGTGAACAAGTTCGAAATCTTTGCAAAAAGAAGGACGCGCAACGTCATCTAGTAGATCACTGTAGGAAATGTAATTGCGAGCCAGTTTTTAAAGATTGTGAAATACTAGGCACGTATGCAGAGCAACGCTAACGTGAGATCTTTGAGGCTTATTGCATCCAGATAAGTGGAGAATGTTGTGTCAGCGCAGCGTCGCTATCGCTTCGCAAAAATGAGATGTTGTACCTTTCAAAACGCTGATTTCGCAATGTTACAGCGATATCTTGTTCCCCGATGTATATACTGATTGTGTTTTCCCCGGTGTCTATTGACGTGCAAACGCAATAAGATATGGTTGTTAGTCGGCGCCGTGTTTGTCTCCTCTCGTCTTCGTCCTAGTTCTAGCGCTGGTTTCTTCGATCAAAAAGCAGTGTGTACCAACCAGCCCATTTCAAGACGTTAACACAAGTCCAGAAGGCAAGAAGACAAGTCCACTGGTCGAAACGTCGGCTCGAGCATCCACCCCCTGTTTACGGATTTTTTCCTCTACATAAACAGTGACATGACTGAGAGCTGCCCTGTAGAAAGCGGAGTCCAGCCGCTCCAGTTTTATTTGTTAGATTCGAAGCATCTTATTGCGGAGTTGCGAGACGACATCTTATTGCGAGACGACAAGGCATGCTTTAGTTATATGTGTTGCTGCTAAGGGCGTATGACACCTTGTTTGGCACTTTTTTGCAGTTAGAGCCACATGGATGTCCCATAGGAACAACGGCATGCTTGCTCACTTGGTACTAGTGGTCACAATCAATATACGTGATCTGGAGACGCCGGTGCCAGGTAGTAGCACGCAGACAACCACAGCGTGCAGTGTTCCCGGCTTTAAGTAAAATGTACCTAATTACCTCTGGATACCTAGTTGACGAGCTCGAAGCTAATGTTGTTCATGCCTCTTTAAGGCGCTGGCCCTCTTGTTTTTTTCGTGTTGCGTGCGGAAACACTGAAATTTCCAGCAGTACAATACGAGTAGCAACATAGAACCTACAGAAAACAGAGAAAGGCGACTGTGTATTTAGAAGTAAATGTGTACTCACACATATGTATGTGATTTAATTCAGCTCTCTATCCGGATGGGAGCTGTACCCGTTCTTAATCGAATGCAGTTCTGCACACGAGGGGCAGCCTTACTAGTATGAGTACATTAATTAAACAATGAATCAGACTTAGCACGACGGTGCGGCCACTTGTCTTCGTTGTTCGCGTGTAAATGCACTGCGCATCTCCAAAGGCCTTCCATATCCTCCGCTAACGTGCCGCGCATGCGCCGTTGATACCCTGTGGCAGCCGGACGGTGGTGCTGGGGGTGGTTCAAATAATTTATAACGCCATATGAATGAAATACACCAAACAACTTAAACTTTTCAGCAGGTTTGCTTTCCATATGGTCAATCTCACGCATGAACGGTAGTCAAAACGCCAAGCCTATTAAACTTTTATTTTTTCTTATTTTTTCGCTTGCAACACATCAACCCATAAGCACGGCAAGAAGCTGGAGTGGCAGACCATATGGATTTCTCTGCGAGAAAGCTTCCTGTTGACGGAAAAATTCGTCCTGGCATGAGCTTCGAAACCTGTCCAAACGTGCCGGGCGGGGCAGTTGACCCTGTCATGTGAGATTACAAGGAGGATAAGAGGTCTCAACGTGAAGGCAATATAATCGACAACTCCAAGCAAGCGGACGCTGGTCATTTTTTCTCTTCCATGAACAGTTCTCCATCTTGCAGGCTGCCTTATTTGGCATTTTCTCACCCATACAAATATTATTAGTAAACTCACGCTCAGAACGTGGCCTGAGCATTTAGTGAGGAAACACAGTCGAAACAGGAACAGATAAAAAAAAATTGGTGGCGAGCCTAGTCCTTGACTCATTTACGTGTCCGGTAGTGGCATTCGAACCTCGACGTTCGAGCGCCCTGGCGTGTTCCTTGGGTTGACTTCATGCTTCGTTTCACTGCCGAAGCAGGTCTCAGAAGACACGTAGAAAGATCTGCTACGCCAGGTGCCGCAACCATTCCAGATGCTCACAAGAAAACCGTCTGCTCTTTCAATTAACTCATTCGGTTATTTTCGTTAATTATCCTCAGAGTTAAGTGGCACTTATCATAAGAAAACTTATGCTCAGATATCATATGTATCCAATATAACTCTTAACTTGAACCAGAAACATCCATTCCTGCTAGTTATATTATTTCAAATACTTTTTTGCTGAATTTTCGGAAAACCGGAAGTAAGTGCTCGACCGGAAGTGCTTGGAAGAGAAACAAGAGTGTCACTCGTTGGTCGTGCCTCTAAAAAGCTGTCACAGTTGTGCCCCACATCCGCTGTAAATGAAAGGCTACTCAAGCGTTAAGTGCGCGTCTGCTGCATATGCGTTCAATGTTTCCCTCTTTCTTTCTTTTCTTTTCATTGTTCATCTTTGAATTATTTTATTTCCCTTCGGCAGCCATCGCGCGTTACTGCCACAGATTAAAGTAACCGCTGACCTTTTAACTTTAGAGACTGTGTAAGGCATCTGGCGTTGCAGCATGCCAGATGGTCTTCTCGGTGGGCCAGTGGGCCCAACCGCGGTGCGCGTAAACTCGCGCGTGCGAGAAGTTAATTTTTTTACCAGTTTCGAGTTATTTGGGAAGAGAGATGTCGGAGAACATGTTGAAACGTTAGATGCCGAAAAAAAAAATAGAGACTGAATACGGGAAAAACGAGAATACCTTCTCAACCTCCCCTTCTCAGTCCTGCTCCCTCTCATGAATAAGTACTTGACCTGCTTTTCTCTGCAGGCGATCAATTCAAAGGGAAAAATAGAAACGATGCGGTAAACGGCCACTTGTGGCTCCTTCTCTCGGCGTTCTTCTTAGGCTCAACGTTCACCTAATCGAGGCCTCTGAAACCATAGTCGCCGGAGGTGGACGGGGGAGGGCCTACATTGTAGACCTACGCGAGCGTACGCGGCGACAGGTATCCGACAGTCTCGGGGGCAGCGGTCTTGTTCCCGATCGGAGTGAGGGCTGCGTGGAGTGGGAGGGGTCCGTAACGCCCCCTCCTCTCGTCTAGAGGAAGAGGGCAGGGAGCAAACTCCCCGCCGCGTAAACAGCAACAAGGGCGAGACAGACGGTACGATTTTTCATGCGATTCGACGTCCGACACGGCGGAGGGGAAACCGGAATGGTGACCTTTCATAGCATCGTACAGCCACCATTCCCTCTCCCCCACCGCGGCGTCGGCCGTCGGATCGCATGGAAAATCGGACCGTCTGTCTCGCCCTACAGGCGTGGCGGCGACGGCCGACCGTCCACAGACTCGCACCGTGCCAGTGGCGCAGTCGCATCTGCTCTCGTGCATCTGTTTGCTGCCCGGAAGATGGCGCACGTCCAGCTCGCCGGTGATCGCCTGCCGGCTGCCGTGACAGCGGGTGCCTCCTGTTGCTGTTTATGGTGGCGCTACTCCTCTAGCTGACTGACTACTTCTCTGGCCGGACCGATTCGCGGTGCGGAACGGAGCGCGCGCGCACGCGGTGATCATCGTCTTCGCCCGCTGGGCACCCAGACAACGGGATAACGTTCGCTCTCTCCCTCTCTCTCGGACGCGGACTTTCGGACTGTACAAAGCGCGACTTCTTATCTGACTCGTACATAGACGCCGTCGCGCTCTGCCCCCGCTCGTGCACTACACCGTTAGCCATGCACAAGTGCAGCCAAGTTTCGTCGTTTCGGGAGCGACGTCTTCTGCGGTGCCCGTTGAAGGAACGATTCGCTAGTTCGCTGACGACTTGAAGCATTTATTTGTCGGTTACGACAAGTTTCGGACTCTGCTCGATTATTTGAGCCGAAGTACTGCACTTAACTGTGTGCATTTAAGTTCACTTCGCCGTCAACGTGTTGCTTTTCTGCATCGAACCAAACGACGAGCTGGGAGATGTCGACTAAAGTGTCACCGCCGCTTCTACTGCTTCTGGCTACCGTCGTTGTTTCAGTGGTGAGTTGACAATAATTATTATATTGAATTCTCGCGTCTTTTTCCAGCCATTATTCCTCATTCCCGGGTGAGACAGGAGTTTACATATAAAAACGACGAGTTCTCATTTTATGCGCGGCGGTGTGGTGATATCGCCGATTTGTTCCCGCCGTTTTAGGTCTAAGTTACTTGTTGCACGGAAGTGACCAAAAATAGTTTGGACACCAAATTATTCTTCTTGCATAGATCTCTCTTAGCACATTTCTTAATGGTGTCTTTGCCGATCGACTGTATTATAACGTCATGCCAACTTTGTGCATTGGCGGTACTCGTTTAGCTTCTGGCAATGCCGATTCATCTCGATTTTTTGCCATCGCTTAGTTTCTTAGAAGCTAAAGGCCGTGCTGCGAACTGTGGTCTACATATACAAATCAGCCGAACTGTTTACAAGCTGCATGGCTTATCGAGAAAGTAATGCTCTTTACAGGAGCATTCTTGCTTAAAATGTTTTTGAATTGTTTTGGCGAATGGCTAATTGCGGGTATTTGTAAATTAGTTTCGTAATACTTCGCCGATATTCCACATGCACTGAGGGGAAGTACTTGATGCAGTACACGGTACCATACATCATGCACACCGAAGCGTATACACTTCTGCTGTAAACGGTACAATCACTTTTCATGTGAGAGGCAATTGCTACAAAAGGAGGTTTATTGGTAGCAATAATGGTCCAGGTGATCATAACTTCAAACGCCATGCAAGCATTTACTTACACACGTATACCTAGAGAACATGGAGACCATCTGTAATACTATAGGTGTTTATAAAAAAATTCGAGACCACTCAGGGCACCAAGTGCCGTGTAATGGGAGGTTAGTAATCTCTCCGTAACTATTTACATAGATTAGTATACGTGAAAAAGAATTTCAGCCCTTAGGGGAATATCTGCAGTTCTGTTTAGAAAAAGAGGTCAACAACCGAGGCCTCCTTCTACAATATAGTATAGGAGAGTGGAAAACTGTCTCTTGCTTACAAAAAAAGTAGATGATCCAGAGCTCCGTGTACACTGCGTTTAGAACGAAATGTGAATGGTTTAGAGTATACTGTGTGCTTAGAAATACAAGTTAACAATTTAGAGCACAGTGTACCCTACTCTGGCAGAGAGCAAAACAGTCCCAGTACTGCGTGATTTGCATTTACTGTTTGTTTAGGAAAAATAGGGACCTTTGAAAGTGTCGGGTACTCTATACTATGGCAGAACGGTAAATTGCCCCTAACCATGCACGCGGCGGTGGCGCCTGATGAAACACGGTCAGGTATGTACAATGGAATATCACTCGCTCGTGCACAATATTAAGACCAATTGCCAGTTTACTCGTGCGATAGTCTATACGCATGGGACTCGTACAAATGCAGGTAATGAAAGGAGATACTTGCCAGAGAATTCGACAACTGTTAAATATTTCTTTCGCAGCGGTATTTTTTAAGATTTTTGACACTGAGCGCATCAAACTTCAATTGGTTTCTCAGGTTTGAGCCTTGGCAACGCTTCTCGAGTGTCGAATCCAGTAAACAAATTTGTCCAGTGCATGAGAAGCTGCAAATACGGCAACTTTCGTGCGTCGGTTTATGTTTTCAGCGAATCGTAGAGAATGACAATTGTTACAGCGCGAACTCAGGACAAGGACGAAAGGCGCTCGTCTTCGCGTACCTTTTGTCCTTGTCCTGAGTTCGCGCTATAACAATTGCCATGAGCTACCAACTAGCCCAAGCCGCCACCCTTCGTAGAGAAGCATAGCTTGCGAAGAATTTCGATGAAGTAATGACGGAATGACGTGGCTTTTAGTTCCTTGATTAGAATGGCCGCTGTCCTCCAGCCATGCTATGTATACCCACGTGGAAACAAAACGTTGCCTTCGTTTTATAATGCGTGTAAAGCGCGAGCGTAAAAACAAAGGCATTGGGAACCAGAACACATGAGAACGAGAAGTATGTGACGCTTGTGCTTCAACGATAACTGTGCAGCCCAATCAATTACGCTCGCTTTCATGTCGTTCGTGCGAAGAAATATATTGCCGTGTATCAGGGGCGTAGCCAAGAGGGGGTTGGGGGGGTTCAACCCCCCCCCCCCGAAATTTTTCAATTTTGCTTGCGTATATGTATACGCACACATACAAACGCACGCACGAGCATACATAAAGTATGGTTGAACCCCCCCCCCCCCCCCCCGAAAAAAATTTCTGGCTACGCCCCTGCCGTGTATCAAAGCAGATGTGCAATCGCCTGTTACAGCGGCACACGAAACTAAAGCTCGAACTGTTCAGTTGGCGCTCACCGATTGTCTTCTTCTTGATTTCTTGATTTATTCTTCATAATTTCGACATTTGAGTCGAAATCAAGAAGAAATTAACACGGGCATGTAGCGCGAAGGTAAGATAACCGCTGGTCATTAAGAGTATAGCAGACTGGATTCCAAGAGAAGGCAAGCGCGTGAAGGGTATGCAGAAAGTTAGGTGGGCAGATGAGGTTAAGAAGTTCGCGGGGATAAAGTGGCCGCAGCAATCACACAATACCGGGTTATATGGCGGAACATGGAAGAGGCTGGTGCCCCTGCAGTGGGCGTAGCCAGGCTGATGATGATGAGTGTCTGCGGCCCATATATGTAGGTTGCTCAGTGCTATGAATAAAACCCTCACGTTACTTGTTCCTCTAGGTGTTCAAGAAGACGGTAGGTGGCTATAATCAGAGATTCAAACTAAGTATTCTTCTTCGTTCCTTAAGAAATGTCAGAGCTGTGCTGTAAGTGATGGCACGTGAAACAACGCATTACCGAAGTAATATATCTAAAAATGAAACCCTGTTCTCAGATAACGACTTGCCGCATCTTCCCATCGCGGAGGAACTGGATCATTTGCTGTATACGTATTTTTAGGCGAGGGTGCACGGCGGTTGATAGTCCTCTCACTGATACGGTGATACGTGCGGGTATAGAATCTAAAGCACGTTACCTTTCAGGAACTTAAGCAGCGCCGACAAGTGACATAGAGCTTTCAGAGACTTCGCAGCTTTCGAATTCACAAAAGGCCGCACAGGTAAACGCCATTCGAAAAATCTTCGAAGGTAAAAGAGCACCAGCAATTAAGGGGAAGCTTTTCAGGTGTTAATTGAGTTTAGACTTACACTCTTAAGAAAAATAAAAGCCATTTGTAGCTTTTTTTTGCCACGTACATAACTCTCATATATATAACTCTCGTTAGCGAGACGCACTAACCATCTTTTGTACAGTCGTGCGTCCCACGACTCTGCAAAAGACAGTGAACGTGTCTCGCTAACGAGAGTTATATATGTGAGAGTTATGTACGTGGCAAAAAAAAAAGCTACAAATGGCTTTTTTCTTAGAGTGTACAGTGTAAGTCACTTCTGATGCCATATCCTGTTGGGGCGCGTAACCTATAGTTAACAAAGTACCAAACACCTTTGGTTTTCGTTTAAGAACCGTATACGTTGCTGAAGTTTATGGAAAACGTTATACAGCTTTACCTAAGCGTCTAGTTATTTATATGCGATTCTCCGAAAATCGCTGAGCAAACACGTCACATCCACTTCACTCCTTGTTTTTGCGTCTTCGCTTTCCGCCATATCTGCGATGGCCGTCCTCGTATAGTATCTATTCTCGCTGTCGCGCTGCTGTTTGTCCTTACTACGGTGTTTAGGAGGTCTCTGGCCGAAGTGAAAGGCTATTAGCATACGATAGGCTTAAGAGTCAGAGATGGAGATAGCGAGGGCAGCCTCTCTTGACGCTATGGGCGGCCCTTTTCAGGCGACCGTATACACTCGGCTGACCTCATCATCTTCTCGAGGGAGCTCTCTCGCCAGAACAAGCGGGGCGTTAAACTCTCCATCGATCAGCGCTGCTGTCAACACGGTTCTTCAAAAGCCGATCCATACTCTCCTCCTCCCCTCCGCACACACACCTCCTCACGAACCCGACCCATTGCAGAGGTCGGTGCACGTTGGAAATGCTTGGGCATTGTGTAGGGTCCCAGATCGTCGTATTTATTTATTTATTTATTTATTTATTTATTTATTTATTTATTTATTGAATCTATCTATCTATCTATCTATCTATCTATCTATCTATCTATCTATCTATCTATCTATCTATCTATCTATCTATCTATCTATCTATTTATTATACGAACCCACATTCGTTCCTGAGATATTTATGGCAAATCAGTCGTGACAACAATAATGCCATTTTTTCTATTTTTGTTTTAAAGAATGCTCTAGCTAACCCGTTGTAAGAATGCTGCACAGGTATTATTTGTGTGTATTTTACATGTACGTATAACTTTTTTGTATATGCTGTTCTTTATTTTCGTTTTTTTTTTCTGCCTTGGTTCCCTTTCGCTATGCATGGCCCTCCCCTCTATGATGTGTTTTATACCGTCAGTGTGCTCCAAATAATAATTAAATAAAATACAAACCCATCGGAAACTCTTAACTAAACAAGCGAACGTATCTCGTAGCAACATTTCAGGTTTGGGTATCTACAACGTGGTACTATTCCACGGCTTTTGCTTTCTTCCTTTTTTTTCTGGTTAGAAGACATGGCTTCATTGCTCATTCGGCTTCAATTCCGCAGTTGCAGTTGTTCCCTAAAGCTAAAAATTATGAAGTTCATTAGGACGCTTTGATTATTTAGCCAGATTATCGTTAAAGGTGTTCCTGCTGTAACAGTCCGCCCGCATATTTGCAAGAACGGCGTGTGGCTATAGATATGACACTGTCTGCTTAAAAGAAAAGAAGTGCTTGGGCATTAGAAGACATACCTGGTGTACCTGATTTTCCAGCCATGGACATGCCGTGGTATACGTAGTTTAACATGACGCCTGGGACCGAAATAAGTGCTAGGTCACTCTTACGTTTTTTCCCATTCTTGTTTACCTGCTTTGGTAAGTGTGTGAACATTGCATTGCGCTGCTCAGGAGGGGACAGCGAGTTTGATCACAGTTGCAAGGTGCTAAAGCGCCTTTGTACTCTGATTTACGAGCACGCAGATGGAATGTGCGTGACGCTCGGCACTGCAGCGTCTAAACTGACCTCAGTTTTTGGCTGATGCAGCGCATACGGGACGAGGACGAAGAATTAAGAAGCACAGGACAGGCGCTGTGTTCAAGTTTACAAATATACTCATTTCACTGTTGCATTAAGGCGTACAACGCAATCAAGTGGTCCTTCCGTCCATTAATCATTCCGTTGTTTAAGAAGGGGTCGGTGCGCCAATGTGGGTACTGCAGGCCATATAGATTCATAATAGTAAACTAGAGGGATATCCGGCGCTAGCGTCTATGGGACGTTCAACGCATGGGCGTCACGCCAGCATGCAGTGATGGGTAGTACATGAAACTTGCCTAAGCGTTCGTTTTTTCGGCTCCGTGTGGCGT